>NC_085866.1:53846591-53876591 GCF_034702125.1 Engraulis encrasicolus
AAGTAAGCCTGCTTTTTTTTAAATTCAGACTGTGTTTCTGTCCAGAAACTTGGTCTTGGACCCTCTTTAGGTAAAGGTTAGGAAACTAGCCTACTCATTTGAGGTGCATCATTGGATCACATGTGTAAGCAGATCTATCTTGTTTTCTCTTTTTTTAAATTCTTCCCATCTGTTTATTTTGTGTGAGATACATGTGCAGTACGTATATATTGTACTATCTCTGAATCGTAATATACTTCATTTGTTTTCAGTGCAAACATATTGGTCTAAGTGGCCTACTCTGAACTGTACCGGACCTGTTTCATTTTACTGGGTTGCTTTATTGATTAAATATTCTCCACTTGTTGTTAACTCTTTCTTGTCATTTACCCAACAGATTCTGCCTGCAACATCGCTGCCTGGTCTGCTTGAAAAGCTCCAGGACTCCAACGGCCTGCTGGACAAAATAATGAAAGGACTTAATGCCTACCTGGAGAAGAAGAGGCTCTTCTTCCCTCGGTCAGTCCCGTTCACAACATTGTGAAATACGTATAGGCACCTACCTCTTTGTTATTTCCAATCCGAGAGGTTTCTCAGAGGGTTTTTTAGCAGTACTGTCTATGCCCTTTTTACCACAACGGTATACTGTAGCAGCTACATATGGATAAATCAGTCTACAGGAAGCAAAACATTTAGGCTTTTCTTGACCTCTGAATTATGAGGGCAAGCAGCAATCGTATTGAGTCTCTGGCCACCACACTAAGACACTGTTTAACTTTACATGTGTGCGGATACTTTACATGTATGCGGATATTTTTAAACACAGCTATTTTTTTTTATCTGTTTACATACAAACACTGCATATGGATATATATAAAAAATGCCATTGTGACAGGCCCCTGAAAAAGAGGGGAACATATTTCTAAAACTCTGTTTACTTGTAAATGAGAGGCCAAAACCAATGCGTTATTCTACATTTAGACATGTGCGTAAACAGTGCCTAGTGCACCATAACAATTAACATCTGTCTCACACACAACTCTGATGATTTTTCTGGTACAATGTCTTTTTTTCTGATTGTATGTCACTGTAGATGAAAGTGCATTCTCCGTGTATGTGGGGTAGTTTGATGTGGTATGATGGAAGTTATTATTGCTGCCCTACAAAGGCGAAGTGCAGTAACGACACATATTGTCAAAATTTATTTGAGACTGAAAATGGCCTTCATAACACCTCCGTTATCTTGTGACAAAGCCTTATGGTCCAAATATGCCCCATTTAGAGATATTGCTACGTCAAATTTGTCGCAACTAGTATACCCAACCTAACACCAAGGCTTTGAAGGCCTTCTTCTCTGTTTCAATATTGCTATAATTACTGCATCTTGCCTTTGTAGGGCAGCGTAATTGAACACATAGCTCTAACAATGGCTCATTCTTTTGAAACCCGGTTGTCGGTGGACCCATGTTCGTTCTCCCGACATCCGTTGTAAATGTGTTCTATTGCAACAGCTGGGGACAATACTCATGTCTGAAAACACAGAGTACACCGAAGTGGTCCGAGTTTGTGTTTCGGAAGCCCAATCTGAGTACCCGTTCTATTGCACTTTCCCGAGGCGGAGGCTGGGGTTTCTGACTACTACAGAGTTGAGCCATGAATGAGCGATAATAAACATTTGGATTTTACCCCAATTCGCCGCAGGTTCTTCTTCCTGTCCAACGACGAGATGCTGGAGATCCTGTCGGAGACCAAGGACCCGCTGCGCGTGCAGCCCCACCTGAAGAAGTGCTTTGAGGGAATCGCCAAGCTGGACTTCCTGCCCAACCTGGACATCCGCGCCATGTACAGCAGCGAGGGCGAGCGCGTGGAGTTCATCCAGCTCATCTCCACCTCGGAGGCGCGCGGCGCCGTGGAGAAGTGGCTGGTGCAGGTGGAGGACATCATGCTGCGCAGCGTGCGTGACGTCGTCAACCGCTCTCGACTGGTGAGATGAGAGCAGCGCCTCCAGTTACACGCATGCACGGAGCATTCCAGTTCCAAATGGAGTATTTGTCAGTATTCGGCAGAGCTGGCAAAAGTAAAAGTGGAAGTAAAAAAAATAAATCTGCCATAGTTTCCTTCCAATACAGGTAACTTCACTGAGTAATTAGTCTACAGTTACTTTAGAGAGATGTACCTGATTCTGTGCTAATTGGATCAAATTTAGTGGTTTTATTTTTTTTTTTAATTCAGGAACAATGTTTAGCCACCTCATTAGGTACAATGGAAAAACTGGTGTAACCGGTATGCAATATAATGTGATAGTATTTTACTTACACCATAAATTTACTTTTACTTTGGCCACCTCTGGCACTGTTTACATGTGTGAAACAGTGTTCCACAACCGGAATGTTCTCGGCACACGGCCACATTCAGAATGATGAAAAAGAGCTCACATTACTCGTGCTCAAACTGAATAAACTTACTCTCAGTGACTGTGCTGCACTGACACTGACACAAGGTTCAAGATTCCATACAGTTAACAGGAAAATTTTGCAAGAAAACCGGGTTTACTGCTGGTTGGAATTGCCAAAAAGAAACACCCACTCAATATCAGGGTGGTGCATGCCATGATAGGGAATATCTGATTGGGAATTCAATCATGTGATTTTAATTCTAAGATTTGAAAGCACACACCTATTATGTATATACAGTGTATTCAGCATCATACCCAAAGATGTAACCAGCTCTGCTCCTTCCTTAGGCCTACCCAGACACCAAGCGCAGCCAGTGGGTGCGGGACTGGCCGGGTCAGGTGGTGCTGTGCACTTCCCAGATCTACTGGACACTGGAGGTCCACGAGGCCATCCGCAACAATGTACGACTACACTTCCTCACAGACATACTGTATAGTAGTATATCATGCATATACTGTAGTCAGGGACGCCGACAGCTTTGTGGTCCAGCCCGGGACAAAATCATCTGAAAGGCCCCCCTCTCAATACACATAATGTAATGGGGACCCAATTCTGGTTGCATTTCCCTGGACCCAGGACAACTGGCCCCAACTGTCGCTCCATTAGCTTCCCTGCATATAGTATTGCAACATGCCTGATATGATGCAGCTCAGAAATTGTATTCCAAATGTTGATGTCTTTTCTAGTAGAGTGAGTGCTGCATTTCCTGCATTTGCCATTTTTTTGGGGGTCTGCATATCGCCATAATTTCCAGGCCTGATGACATCTTTAGGATGTAACTGTATATTGAATGAACACGCTTAATTCAAAATCAAATGAGTTCATTTGAGTCAATCGATTCTATTGATTCTAATAAAAACATATCCATTCTATACAGAATAATACTGTTATGGAATATTTTAATTCATTTCAATCAATTCTGAACAAAATGAATTTATTCTATATACAAAAAAATATATTCTGTCTCTCAGTCAACAGTCTGTGTGTGTGTGTATGCGTGTGTGTGTGTGTGTGTGTGTGTGTGTGTGTGTGTGTGTGTGTGTGTGTGTGTGTGTGTGTGTGTGTGTGTGTGTGTGTGTGTGTGTGTGTGTGTGTGTGTGTGTGTGTGTGTGTGTGTGTGCTTCTGTGTGCACGCGTGTGTGTGACTCTGTAGTGCCTGCGGACGTACCATGAGCGACTGCAGCTGCAGCTGAATGACATCGTGGAGCTGGTGAGAGGCAAGCTGCCCAAGCAGACGCGCACCACCCTGGGGGCCCTGGTGACCATCGACGTGCACGCTCGAGACGTTGTCATGGAGATGGTGGAGAAAGGTGCGCACCATTGGCCACACAAGCACACAGAAGAGCACACATCCCTCATATCATGACTACTGCATGGTCTTCTATGATGTTGCTTTGACATTGCATGGTATGGTGTCATATTAGAAGATAGCACACATACAATATCAAATATCATACATATTTCATGCCCCGACAGGAATTTTGTGTCTCGATTTTGTGTACACAATGTTGGATTTTGTCCTTTACTGCAAATAATGCAGCGTTGTACCAAACTGTTGATGATAGATAACACAGACTGAATTGCATTTCAGAGGCAGACATTTTGCTCAATTTGAACATGTTTTAATTTATATAATAATGTAATAATTAAACAGTATGAATGTTGCTTTCATCCCTTCTGCAGGTGTGTCAAATGAAACCGATTTCCAGTGGCTGGCCCAGCTGCGTTACTACTGGGCCAATGAGAACGTCCGAGTGCGCATCATCAACTGCGACGTGAAGTACGCCTACGAGTATCTGGGCAACTCGCCCCGTCTGGTCATCACTCCCCTCACCGACAGATGCTACCGCACCCTGGTACCGTCCCACCACTCAACTAAAATCATCACAACCCCTTTGCACAGAGCCTGTTATAACCTTACTGTCACTAAAGTTGTAATAGCCAACTGTTACTTGAGGCTCTGAGTGATGTCATAGCATAGCCATGTTGTTAGAATGTAATTCAGCGTTTCAGGCCCGCCATAATCCCATCTCCACATCTGCTACTACAGTTGTTAGATGTAGAGCATTGGCATCATGTTTGACTTTGGTGAAGACATGCTGTGAAATTATGTAAAATGCAAATGACAAAGTAAGTAAATAAAGTAAGTAAACTACACAAATGAAAACAAACTACAAAATAATAATCACATCAATTAAAAATAGGTTAATAATTACATGAATCCACATTTGAATCTACATCATCAATCTTGATCCAAGGACCAGTGGTTTGGCTCAAAGCATTCCATTGACTTTACACTGTATTTATAAGAATGCTCCCTACTGCCCTCCATGGCTTAGGTGCCCTAGAGCAAGGCACCTAACACCCCACTGCTCCAGGGATTGTAACCAATACCCTGTAAAATAAATATCGCTTTGGATAAAAGGCTTCAGCTAAGTGAAATGTAATGTTGTGTATTGATGAGGTGCTGCCCTCCTGTGATGTAATGTGATTGATCTTGTGCTGTCCTCCTGTGTTGTCAGATCGGAGCGTTGTACCTGAGTCTGGGAGGGGCTCCAGAGGGGCCTGCTGGCACTGGGAAGACGGAGACCACCAAGGATCTGGCCAAAGCTCTGGCTGTGCAGTGTGTGGTCTTCAACTGTTCTGATGGACTCGACTATCTCGCCATGGGCAAGGTAGATGAAGTATATGAAGCTTCAATTAGTGTTACACTGCTGGTGTTTGGAAGGACTCAGACTGCTAATCCCGATGTTTTGCTTTAGGTACAGAATAGTATTGATAGAATTTGATTGATAAGTTGAATCAAGGCATTGAGAAAGTTTTAGTTTCTTAAGTGGATGTACGATTACTATTTGACACATACGTGTGAACACAAACACACACACACACACACACACACACACACACACACACACACACACACACACACACACACACACACACACACACACACACACACACACACACACACACACACACACACACACAGAGTTACATGTGAGCTGACCAAAGTCAAAAGAAACTGCTCTATTTCAATGCGCGAAAAGAAAATTCCCTACTAGCCCAGCTGGCCTCAGCTGGCCACTGTCTATGTGTGAACTGTAGCTCTTCAAGGGGCAGCCGTGATGTAATGGTTAGGGAGTTGGACCGTAGATCACAGGGTTGCGGGTTCAATCCCCACCCTTACCAATCTCTACTTCCTCCATGGTAGGAGGAAGGCATCTATCCCCACACTGCTCCAGGGACTGTAACCAATACCCTGTAGTAGTATCTCTGTAAGTCGCTTTGTATAAAATCTTCAGCTACGTCGGTGTAATGTAATGTAATGTGTGCTGCAGTTCTTCAAGGGGCTGGCCTCTTCGGGGGCCTGGGCCTGCTTCGACGAGTTCAACCGCATCGAGCTGGAGGTGCTGTCGGTGGTGGCGCAGCAGATCCTCTGCATCCAGCGCGCCATCCAGATGAAGCTGGAGTACTTCGACTTCGAGGGCACCGAGCTCAAGCTCAACCCCAACTGCTTTGTGGCCATCACCATGAACCCCGGATACGCCGGTCGATCCGAGCTCCCCGATAACCTCAAGGTGACCTTAATAACCTCATGTTCTTCTCCTCTATTTTGCCTTTCTACCACTCTTACCCCTCTCCTTGTCCTCCTTTTGTCTTACCCCTTCCCTTCTTCTTATCTACGACTCCTCTCTTCCTGTGTCCTCCTTTTTTTGGTTGGAAAGACTCCTTGACAGTGGGCACGACTTCTTGTGTGGATTTATTTTAATTAAAGGATGTCTGCTTGGTCCCTCCTCCTCCTCCTCTCCCAATCTCCACTGTGCGGATTAATTAGCAAACGACTCGTCGGGAGCAGCTGATGATGGAGAAAGCACAGACGCTAAAAAATCCATCGGCTGCAATGTCAGGGTCGAGCTCATTTATCTCTGTTCCCCTCTCGCTTCCCTGCACCGCGTGTTGAATTGAATTGTCTCTCTCTCTCTCTCTCTCTCTCTCTCTCTCTCTCTCTCTCTCTCTCTCTCTCTCTCTCTCTCTCTCTCTCTCTCTCTCTATCAGGTGCTGTTCAGGACGGTGGCGATGATGGTGCCTAATTATGCGCTGATCGCCGAGATCTCCTTGTACTCGTACGGCTTCCTGAACGCCAAGCCGCTGTCGGTGAAGATCGTGATGACGTACCGGCTGTGCTCGGAGCAGCTCTCCTCGCAGTTCCACTATGACTACGGCATGCGCGCCGTCAAGGCTGTGCTGGTTGCGGCCGGCAACCTCAAGCTCAAGTTCCCGCAGGAGAACGAGGACGTGCTGGTAGGCACGCGCAGTGACGATCCTACAATGACTTGCGCCTTGGGCATCGCCCACCCCCGTAACAAAAAGTCAAAGCGCAAAATATGTGAAAAAACGATTGTAACTGCTGATACAACCTGCTAATACCATGTTATGATTCCAATATGTATGGAATAGCGGCCGACGAGGTGTCCCGATATCAAGGGAAATAAACGACGAGGCGGAGCGTTCTAACAGCCCGACGGCATAGCCTTCGCCAAGTCCATTTTCCCTTGATATCGGGACACCTCGAAGGCCGCTATTCCGCTTATCACCCGGGTACCAGCACTTAAGTATTAATTTATTAATATGTTGATCTAAGGCTTCGTGAGAAAGTAGATTAACCACTGCGCTTGTTACGTTGCTATGGGCACCACTTCCTAATCTAGTGAGACACGCCTCTATCGGAGGCATGTAAGGACGCGCGCAGAACGTTGGGGTGACTTGACAACCAAATGCGATAGAATTGACGACTGGGTTTTTGACTTGACAACCAAATGCGATAGAATTAACGACAGAGTCTTGGCTTGACAAGCAAATGTGATAGAATTAACGACCGGGTCTTGGCCATAGCAACCTGCAGTTTAGAATTAGTAGCGGCACTTCGCCAGAAAGTTAGAAAAGAAGCAACTTGTACGCCCGCACGCCCGCATGACATCATAGGTGTACTGCTCTCGGGGAATAAAGGACACCTGCTCAGCCAATCAGAAGACGTACCGTCTGCTCACTGGGTGATAAAGTTGTAATGGCACAGAAATAACATGCGAACAGTGGTAATTGGTGATTTTCGCAATGTTGACAGGGGGCAAAGTTTTGCAATGGCGCTGCCCCCCCCTTGGGTGCCGTCCCATAGGACTGCCCCTGGACACCTGGCATGGTGCATAGTCATGGTGCATAGGTATCACAACATTTAGCAGTAGTTATTCATTTAAACAAGAATGATAAACAAGAATTGCTTATCCAAATTGTTTGTATAAATTCCCATTCATCCAGGTGATGTTAGCCGTGTGCACATTTCGTGCATGAATGTATTGCCGTGCGTATTTTATGTCAATTTTGGGACGATCTTCCAAACGTCCATGTTGAGGTAGCAGTAGAGACAAAAGTGTTCATGAATGTTGCTAGCTTTCTGCCTCCTAGATCAGTGATTCTTAACTGGTGAGTTCGGACCCAAAAGTGGGTCGTGGAGGGGTCCTGGGTGGGTCACGGAGCTGTGATGTAAAAATGTATGATTTTACCCTTTTATTGCCAGTCACAAAATTTAAACAAGATGCGGTATTGAATACTTAACTGACGTCTTAGAGAGGGTGAAATATGGTTAATACTCATCTGCTCTCTTGATAGACTTGTTGTATGTAAGCATACAATGCAAATGCTGATGCATATGATCAAATCCATGGATCAATTTTTTATAATTTTTTGACATTTCTGACGGCGCTACAAAATATTGGGTCACAGTATAATAACGATGGACAATTGTGGGTCCCAAGACTATTCCAGTTAAGAACCACTGCCCTAGATAATCCCTCCAGTATCATGCGCAGTGCTCTGATAGTTCAGCAGTAAGTACAGTATGAGCACTCATTTGCACATGGTTGCATGCTTACTTGTAGTCACACAGGAAGCATAGTCGTCAGCAACTGGACGTCCTAATCAAAATGGATCACTTTGAACAGTTTTGCTTTTAAAGACCGTCTTTCTTTTCTCCAGTTACTCAGATCCATCAAAGATGTGAATGAGGCCAAGTTCCTGTCACATGACATTCCCCTGTTTAATGGAATCACCAGTGACCTGTTCCCCGGCATTGTCCTGCCTGCAGCTGACTATCAGGTCTCTTGCTCTGACACATCTATCTGTCTCATGATTAATGTTCTGATTTTTTTATGGCTATATCATGGCTATTTTTAAATGTGTATACAGTGCTCAAATACTATTGTAGCTCTTTGTAAATATTTGTCTTTTTTTGGTCAAACCCTGAGTCATTAGAGCTACTCAACATGCACAATAGCACACAGAAAAGCTCAGTGCAATTTGTAGGGCTATTTGCTTTGAATATTAGTAGCCTTTCTTCCGGAAGTGAGTATTCCACCATGACAGCTGTCTGTAGGCCAACACTGTGTCTGCTTTGATTTCTAGCTCTTCTTGGACTGTGCTCGAGTGTGCTGTGGGGAGCATAACGTCCAGCCCGCAAACGTCTTCCTGGAGAAGATGATCCAAACCTACGAGATGATGATCGTTCGTCATGGGTAAGTCCTGTATTTATTTGGTTGACCGCAGGTTAACTGAAGTAATGAGAAAGTACCGGTCATGAACACATCTTTTGGCTTGGTCGTGGGCTGAAGGGCTACTGCAACATACTGCAGAGATGTCAAAAGTATAAGTAAAAACAGTGTGCTTCCAACACAGGTAACGTATCTGAGTAACAAGTAGACCTGTGCACTTGTATTACGATCAGCTAACTTAGCACTGGTTGGATCATATTTGTGATGGGGCACAACGGACTAGCTGGTGTAACAGCTATGTAATATCATCTTGTCAAATGCAATTTCAAACTTCTGTGCTAACCCTGTTACATAGATTTTTGACAATAAAGTACACTTGACTTGACTTTTTCTATTGACACCTCTGGCATACTGTTACACCAGGGTCCCGGGTTCAATACTGGCCCAAGGTTATTTCCTGATCCTCCTTCATCTCGCTCTCCCATTCGCATCCTGTCTCCTCTCACATTGTCCTGCAGTGTGCACATCCAAAACGCAGGTGAAGGACAAAAAAACGTATACGAATGTGACATAAATTGTAATGTCGGCTCACTCACATATAAGAAACAAAGAAATAGAAACAGGATCAAGTGTGAAGACATTCCATTTTGTATTTTATATTGATCAAAGGTCACACATACCTCTCCGTGTTTGTATGTGTTGTTTCTTGATGGATTGTTTGTTCGCAGGTTCATGCTTGTCGGTGAGCCCTTTGCCGGCAAGACCAAAGTGCTGCACGTGCTGGCGGACACGCTGACCCTCATGAACGAGAAGGGCTACGACGAGGAGGAGAAAGTCATCTACCGCACCGTTAATCCCAAGTCCATCACCATGGGCCAGCTCTTTGGGCAGTTTGATCCAGTCTCTCATGAGGTACGGCAGAGACATAGGCCGTTTCCCAATGTCTAGTGTGCGTCCTTCGAAGTGTATCAGCCTTTGTAGTCACGCCCAGTGATTGGATATCTTTCGTGAACTCTGCAGAGTATCCAATCACTGGGCGTGACTAATTAGGCTGACACAATTCCAAGGCTCATACACTTGACTTTGGGAAATAGTGATACACTTTTAAAGCTGATTTCCCCAGGACCTGGTATTGACAGTTAGCCAACTGTACTGCCCGTGTCTGTGTGCTCATGGGAAACGTCAAGAGAACACTTCAAATCAAACAGATAGGGGCGCACCTTGCATCAAACTGTTTTTTTTATTATTATTTTTTTAAATTGTGCACAGACGCGTTTTGGCATTTGCCTTCCTCTGTGTGCAACTGAGTGTATTCTGTTTGTTGATTTGAAGTGTTTTCTTTGGGCCAGCATCCTCAAAATGATTCAAGACATTCTGAGTGAAGCTACCTGCTATAATTGTCAAGAGAACAAAATTATACAAACTAGGTATAAATTGCTACAGTAGTAGGGGCCTGCCATATCAAATGATTCTTCAACATGTTGATTTCTCTTGTGCTGATGTTAACTGTTTTGCCATGTCTGTGCACTGCCTGTAATCAACATGTTGAGTTGGCAGCGGTATGTAAGGCTGATCAGCATTAGCAGCTCTGTTCATCGTATGTCAGGATACCATCTCTCCTAGCATGTTGCATCCAGGGCTCCTTATCTGACTCTGCGCAACCTCCCCACCACCCCTCCCCCTATTACTAATCCTCTTGATGCTTGCTGTGATTCTGAAGTGTGGCGTTAAAGGCTCAGTGTGGCATAGCGGGTATTTTCCTGAATAAAGGAAATGTATAATCCAGGTGACATTTTGTCACATGACAAATATGGCAGGAGGCATGATTTCTGTCAGTATGGTGCCGCAGAGCTTGAATGCACTGAAGCAGCACGGACCCTGCCACATACTGTGATTGGATATCAATTCAGAGCTCAGCATCCTGGAGCCTTGGTCATGAGGAACACACGTGCGTCTCCTTCAAGTGAATTTCAAGGACTGTTTGGACCTGTGCCTTTATTCCACTTTCTTTTGTCAGTGACATAGAACTACAAAAGCCCCTAGTGCTGTGACATCTGTAAACATCTGTAACATCAAGCAACAGTTGTCCCTCGGTCTATGAATTTAAAGTGAAGATGTTTAATTGTTAAGTACCGTTTCTGTATTCTTGTGGGCACTTTTCACTAGGGACTTTCCCATCAGTGATCAGATTTATTCTTTCCATATCTCATTCTGCCACCATCTCCATAATACCAAGAAAATAAGAGCGTAGTATCCAGGTTTTAGGCTCTAATGGCTGGATGAAGATGGCTGGATGAAGATGGCATGATTGGATTTGACGCCCACTGCATCTGACATATGAGCGTAATGGACTTGATGGGACCGGATAACCCACAGCATGTGTCAGACACCTTCTCAGCCAATCAGAGGCCAGGGATTTTTCTGACCTGGGTACAAATTGAGCCACCTCATCTTCTCTAGCTCTCGCCGCATGACTTGTTCTTTGAGCGACTCAGGCCATGGGTGGCCATCAACAGCCTCTTGCTGTGTTGCATGACGTCAGGGGATGTCTGGCGATATCTGATAAAGTGTGTCAGACAGATGAAAACGGGTGCGGGGAGTGTTATCATGAGCTGAACAGATGGTTGTTGGTTAGTAGGTGGCTTTTCTGTGTGTGTGTGTGTGTGTGTGTGTGTGTGTGTGTGTGTGTGTGTGTGTGTGTGTGTGTGTGTGTGTGTGTGTGTGTGTGTGTGTGTGTGTGTGTGTGTGTGTGTGTGTGTGTGTGTTGGTGAGATAGAGAGAGAATCCCCTCCCCAGTTGCGATGCGACCGACATACATATCACTCCTCAAATCCCAGCTTGAGATTTGCTTCCATCCTCTTCTGCCTCCTGATTGAAAGCGGGGATTGACTTTTTCCCGATGTTTTGACATCTGAGGTCTTGTTGCCGTAAAGAATCGAGCATGAAATTAAAACTAAACAAGATGAGTCTGGTTTGGAATGGCCCCACTTATTCTCTAGAGCATAGGGATAAATAAGATATGGAAATTTGGAGATGCGCTGTGTAAATTCATGTGGAAATGGTGATATACGGTGCACTATGGAAATGAGACATTTCCTCCTCATTCCTACATCTTTCTGGCAATAATAGTCTTTTTTTACCTTTCTTTCTTTCTTTCTTTCTTTCTTTCTTTCTTTCTTTCTTTCTTTCTTTCTTTCTTTCTTTCTTTCTTTCTTTCTTTCTTTCTTTCTTTCTTTCTTTCCTCCACAGTGGACGGATGGGATCGTGGCTAACACCTTCCGTGAGTTTGCCTCGTCCGAGACGCCTGATAGGAAATGGGTGGTGTTTGATGGGCCCATCGACACGCTGTGGATCGAGAGCATGAACACTGTCCTGGATGACAACAAAAAGGCAGGTTGCAAACATCATCGCCATGCGAACCAGTATTGTTGTGATCCAGAATCACACTAGGCCACCAAATCAATTCCTTGGAGACACTGAAAAACAGTTCAAGGACCAAGAATGGGTAGCACACTGATGCGATGCAAGATCTAAAACAGTCTTTCTCAACCTTTTTTGTACCTCATCCTAAGCCTCCCAATGCCCCCTTGACCTCATCACAAGCCTGCCAGCGCCCCCCTCTTAGTATTGAAAAATTAAAAGAACTAATGCCCCCTCTCAACTGTATCCTTCCAACACCCCGGGAGGGCTCCCCAATGCCCCCTGGGGGGCGTTACAGCCCCTGTTGAGAAACACTAGTCTAAAACAGTGTTTCCCAACCAGGGGTACGTGTACCACTAGGGGTACGCGAGCACACTGCAGGGGGTACTTGGAAAAAATTTATTATTATAACAAATGTATGGAGCGGTCACATCAGGACAAAGAAAGCGATATAGAACATGAATTAGGGGGTACTCATGGCACAGCTAAGAGGCTTAGGGGGTACGCGAGACAAAAAAGGTTGGGAAACACTGGTCTAAAAGATGGAGAGAAATAACACAAAAAAAGAAAATGACTAAGATTTCTTCCTGATACTGAAATAAGTACAGGCCTGTTCATCTAAGTCATCTTTCCTATTTGCAGCTCTGTCTGATGAGTGGTGAAATCATTCAGATGTCAAGCCAAATGAGTCTCATCTTTGAAGCCATGGACCTCTCTCAGGCCTCTGTGAGTACAACTGGTCATTAGACTGACAGGACTTACTGTATCAGCACCAGACACTGTCACATCAGACCCACAGGCCCATCTGCATGCATATTGGCATACTGGGAAAATCCTCTCTTTCTCTCTCTCTCTCTCCCTCTCTCTCTCGCTCGCTCACTCACTCGCTATCTCTTACTCTCTCTCTCTCTCTCTCTCTCTCTCTCTCTCTCTCTCTCTCTCTCTCTCTCTCTCTCTCTCCCTCTCTCTATACCTATTTCTCTCCCTCTCTCTCTCGTTCTCCCCATCTCTCTCTCTCTCTCTCTCTCTCTCTCTCTCTCTCTCTCTCTCTCTCTCTCTCTCTCTCCCTCTCTGACTCTGTCTGTCTCTCTCTTTCCTCCCTCTCTCCCTTCCTCTCTCCCTCCCTTTTCCCCCACTTCCTCTCTCTCTCTGCCCCCCTCTCTAGCCGGCCACAGTGAGCCGCTGTGGCATGATCTACATGGAGCCATCTCAGCTGGGCTGGCTGCCGCTGGTCTCCTCCTGGATGAACAGCCTGCCCGAGCCCCTGAAGGCCCCGGAACATACCGCCCTGATGATGGACCTCTTCCAGTGGCTGGTGCCTCCCGCGCTCAGGACCCTGCGCAAGCACTGCAGGGTGGGTGCTTGTCAGACTGGCAGTTGTGGCTGTCCTTCCTTCCTTACTGCTTTCCCTCTTCTCCTCTTTCCATCGAAATCATCTGCCACATACTGGACACGTAGAGTAGTTTGTTTCTTCATTTCATTTTAGTCACTATACACGTACAATATGAACTAGATTGCATTCTCGCAGAAAATGCTGGAAGCGGGCTTGCCTTTTGGGGCAGAGCTGAGCAGTTTTATTTTTAATATCTCTAAACCTAAATTAAAAAACTACTATTGAGAAAACAAAGCTAAAAGAAATGTGGGAAAAATCCATCCACCCAGTCAGAAGTTATGGGCCAAACAATTCAGCCATCTTGGATTCAGCCATCTTGAAAGTGTTGTAGCTCCGCGTTTTGGGGATATACTAAATGACATACATGCTATTTTAAGTTGGCTAAGGAACACTGCATATTATATAATTTTGAAAATCAACATGGGTCCTAGTGGTATTCAAACTCACAACCTCCATATCTCTAAGCCAGCACCTTTGCTATTGATACTAAATGACATACATGCTATTTCAAGTTGGCTAAGGAACACTGCATATGATATAATTTTGAAAATCGACATGGGTCCGGGTGGGATTCAAACTCACAACCTCCATATCTCTAATCCAGCACCTTTACCATTGAGCCAAGCAGCTGGCTGTCATAAGCATTCCAGCAAGACAATATCACATTGCATTGAAGAGCTGAACAGTAGAATTCTAGAGTGCGGATGCTCGTTAAGAATAGAATGTTGAGAGAATGTGACAGTTGAGATGGAACCCTTTATTGGCAGCACCTGTTCTGATTGTCTGTATGACAGTTAGTATTGTGCTCTAAGGCCGGCTGCACACCGGCTCCGACAAAGTGCGGCGCACTTTTGCTTCCGACAGAATTTGGACCCCCAAACCCAATTTCACACGAACATTGCATTGATAGTCAATGGGCGGCGCCGACAAAATAGAACTTGTCTCTAATTGCTGTCCGACATTGGCGAATGTCCGTGGACATCGGCGCCAGTGTGCGTGGTTCTATTGAAAACAATGGAATAGAATTTTAGCTGAGCAGTGCTCAGCACTTTGTCGGAGCCGGTGTGCGGAAGCCCTAAGGCAGAGGGCAGAATCAAAACAGTTTCTAGTTTTTAGATCGCTGTTGTTAAAAAACTAAAAAGAATTGGCACATGTCCTGCTCACAGATTGGAGTCATACGTGTGATCTTTCTAACAGTCCTTGAATGAAGTTTATAGGTTAAACGGTTCAGTCACAAATGGACCTCTTGTGGAAGATGTGCTGACTTCTTCAGGAAGGCATTTTCAAAAATAAATAGGATAAGCCATTGGGCCAGCCCAGCAATTGTTTTTATTTTTGTTTTAAGTTTTATTTATTAGAAACAATCAATACACATCTGGAGCAGACATCTCACAATTACAGTATAGTAGAAAGTTTCCCGTTTTTCTTTCTTTTCTTTTTTACAACATAGAACCTTAACAACAACATTATTCAAAAACACAACAAATGTAGTAGGCAAAAAGTTACACAAAACATATAAATATAATATTGAATAATAATAATAGCCAGCCCTGCAATTTTTACACAACTGCCATTTAAAAAGTACTGGGAGTTGGGACATGATCTTTTCACCGTTTGGAGTCATCTTCTAGAGCTCGCTAACAACGTGTCAACTAAACTTCTAGGTGAAAGAGCATAGCTTACCAACCAGTGAGCGCAGCTACATCATGCGAGTCATATTGCGTTTTTAAACTGAATGATGGCAGTATTTAGCTTGCACACAAATCATGTCATCTTTACTCATTCCGAATATGGTCGTGTTCCGGGAATATTACTGTTGCAGGACGCTGTTCTCCTCAAAGGATGCATTCCAATATGCGACCTTGAGTCCTCCACTTGTGCTTGTGGCCTCACATTCTGCTGATGCCCCGCCTCCATGGAGAAAACAATTAAGGTTCCCCGCTGTCAGCCTAGCCAAAACAATTTTTTGGGGACTATTCTTCATTCACCATCCAGTTTGCAAATGAGAAAATGACTTTACAATTGAGCTTTTGCAAGATATTGAAATATAATGCTGTTGTCAGTGATGTCATCACGACATATTACTTCCTGGTACGAGGCCGCATGCACAAGTGAAGGACGCAAGACTGCATATTGGAACGCAGCCAGTATTACGGGCCTTGTTCTGAATACTTACAATATTCTGTTCGGAACCGGAACACTCTGTGTGCATGGAACTGCATTCAATATGTGATTATTAGCATATACAATGTGTGAAATGCAACTTCAACTCTGTGTCCTTTCCCGATGTAGGAAGTGGTCCCCACCAGTAACAGCAACACGGTGGTGTCTCTCACACGGATGATTGAGATGCTGCTTACCGGCCCTGTGACAGAGGACCCCGGCAACAAAAACATCCACACATGGATCATGGTGACTGACCCTTAACTGTTTTAAATAGCAGAACCACAGACTCTAATACTGTATATTCAGTCCTTCTGACTTAACTGGGGGGAAATGTGTAAAGTCTGTTGTTTGCTGATAGCAATGTCTGCCGTGATCATTCTGTTTTAATATCAATTGTGCTTATCTAGTACTAGAGTGAATCTGAGCTATATAATGTTGAATTATTAATTATTATATTATGAATTGAATTAAATAATGCTATTTCATATGTTTATAGAATATAATATTATGTGATATAGCTGTAATAATATACAGTGTACTACAATGTTACTTCATACAATTACATGCATGTACAGTTACAACAGTAATAATATTTACTATATGGAAAAATAAATGTGTGTGTGTGTGTGTGTGTGTGTGTGTGTGTGTGTGTGTGTGTGTGTGTGTGTGTGTGTGTGTGTGTGTGTGTGTGTGTGTGTGTGTGTGTGTGCGTGTGTGTGTTATGCACGCGGGTGTGTGTGTGTGTGTGTGTGTGTGTGTGTGTGTGTGTGTGTGTGTGTGTGTGTGTGTGCGCACGCCCGTGTGTGTGTGTTATGCATGCCTCTATGTGTGTTACAACACATCCATATTCCAGGCTGCTTTTGCATTCTCCCTGGTGTGGTCGGTGGGGGGCAGCTGTGACACGGATGGCCGGCAGCGCTTTGATGAGTTTCTACGAGCAATGCTGTCTGGAAACTGCCTTGACCAGCATTTCCCGCCCGGCATTGCCAAGTGGGACTGCCCTTTCGATGAGAAGGGCCTTGTGTATGACTACTCCTACGAGGTTTGTCTAATGTGGAAACACTTTTCGCCCTCTCCCTGGCCTGCCTCGTCCCTCTTTGTGCCTCCCTATATTCTCCTGTGTCTTTTTCTGAGCGCCACCCCCCTTCTCTCTGTCCATTTCTCTCTCTGTCTATCTTTCTGTCTCTATATATATACATTAGCTCTCTCTCTTTCTCTCTCTCTCTCTCTCTCTCTCTCTCTCTCTCTCTCTCTCTCTCTCTCTCTCTCTCTCTCTCTCTCTCCCTGTCTCTCACTATTAGTCTTTGCTGACTGCAGTCCTTTATATCTGTAGTACAGTTACAGTCCTGAATGACTCACCCCAGAGCACGGCGGGATGCAAGTGTTAGTCATCTCACCACATGGGGATGAAGTGCTTTGTAAACTAACCTTTACACGCTCCAGTCTATTGGCTGCTGATCTAAACACTCTCTCCATCTGCCCTTTCAAAACAGACTGTCTGAAGTCTTGGTGATGCTATACTTGTGTTGTGCACACAGTTGAAACAGTTGGAGCCAATGTGCTCTCCACTGGTAGGGCCCCCCACGCCATTGTCCGTACAGTACAACAAGCATGCCCACCATGTTATTTGTACTAACTCTCACCAATTATTTTTTTAACAGTCACCAAAAAGGTGTTTCTATGTCCAGGAATGTTATGTATATGTTTTTTTTTCTCTCTCTGGGATATTCCTTAGTTTCTGGCCATTAAGAAGTGGATTACTCTAAAAAAAAATTCTGATGGAGTATCTATGCTTTTTGTTTTTGTATTTTGTCCTTGTTCCTTTTTTGTTGGTTGTTGGTGTTTGTTTTGGGTTTATATTAGTGTTTTTCTTTTTGTCCATGTTTCCTTTGTACCAACGTGTCTTTTCCTCTAATAAAATACAAGTAACTTCACTGACTAACTGGTCTGCAGTTACTAAATAGCAATATACACGATTCTGCGCTGGTTAGATCAGATTTGTGTGTCTTATTTTTAGTGTTAGGGTTAGTAGTCAGTAGTAGTAGTCGGTAACGACAATGTCTATCCACCTCATTAGGTACAACAGGATAACTTGTGTAACCACAATGTAATATCATGTGCTAGTGTTGTACTTACACCATGGATTCACTTCATGAGCTTCAGTGGCAGGTCTCTGCGTATAACAGGCCCTGCGTATAACCAACAGTCCCTTGTGCTTTTCACAGTTCAAAGGCAAGGGCCGTTGGGTGAGCTGGAACGAGTCCATTAAGAACGTCACCCTGGGGGACAAGAACACTCAGGTGCAGGACATCATTGTCCCCACCATTGACACGGTGCGGTACACCTATCTAATGGACCTGGGCATCAAGTATGGCGTGTAAGCACATGGTTTTTATTATTTCACTGTATGGATATGTGACTGCAGGAGATGTTCCCAGTCTGTTGAATATCAGTCGTGTGTACAGTGACAAAGATTCTTTAATTCTGCATTTAGATTGTCTCTGACAGTACATCCTCTACTTTGTTGGATTATTCAACAATATATTTCAGATGTTATCACTGCATTTGATGTGTTGCTATGTATTGTCCAAATGTCACACTTTGTCCTGACCTTGTATAGTACCTGCAGGGGTGATGAATTTTTCATGTATTGAAGAATAGAAATGAGATGAATGTGTGTGCCACTATGTGCCATGTGTGTTGTTGACATTTCAGCCCCCTGCTGTTTGTGGGCCCCACTGGCACAGGAAAGTCTGTGTATGTGAAGGAGAAGCTGATGAACAACCTTGACAAGGACAAATACCTGCCGTTCTTCATCAACTTCTCAGCCCGCACCAGCGCCAATCAGACCCAGGTGAGACGAGGGAGAATACAAGCATGCAAGGAGGGTTCTTGATCACATGCATAGAATTATTAATGATTTTATTAGAGTAAAGAACATAGCTTTGGAGAGTTCAGGTTCAAGTTCAAGGCTATAGTTATTGTCATGTGTGTATACAATTTGAGTATACTTTTCTCTGAACATGAACAATTAGATTATTTATTTGCTGTCCACTATAATCATATAAAACCAGTACATGTAACAAAAACACATTTTGTGTACTTTGTAAGGTTAATTTTAGATCTCTAACTATTGTCTCAATATTTGTCGAATAACGGTTTGCTCTTGACTCCTGCTTGTGTAGAACATCATCATGTCAAGGCTGGATAAGAGGCGTAAGGGGGTGTTCGGCCCTCCGATGGGGAAGAAGTGTGTCATATTTGTGGACGACATGAACATGCCGGCCGTGGAGATCTTTGGGGCTCAGCCTCCCATCGAGCTCCTCAGACAGTTCTTTGACCACGGAAATTGGTAAGCATGAATCAATCATTACATGATCTGACAATATTGAACAATTTAACAATTATTTAGCAATAACATTCAACAATAAGGTATTCATTCATTCATTCATTTATTCATTCAGTCATTGCATTACATTACATTCAGCACAGCAGATGATTTCATCCAAAGTGACATAACAGTTTCTAAGGTATTGGTTACAGTCCCTGGAGTTAGGTGTTAGGTGCCTTGCTGTTAGGTGCCTTGCTCAAGAGTTCACAGACATTACATGACATCACATTGCACTTAGCTGACTCTTTTATCCAAAGTGACTCATAGTTATTTACAAGGTATTGGTTACAGTCCCTGGAGCAATTTTGGGTTAGGTTAGGTGCCTTGCTCAACGTCATCTCAGCCATGGCGAATGGGAGGGAATGTAAGGGTGGGATTTGAACCTGCAACCCTCTGATCTGTCACCCATTTCCTTAACCATTTGGCCACGGCTGTCCCACACAAATCCTACCTGTTGGACTCGGATTCTAAACTGCAACCTTCTAATTGCATGACCTAAACATTGGGCCACATTCAGCCATTCCTTCATGCTTCAGTCCTGAGGAAGATCTCACTGGTGGATCGAAACGTTGCCATTTATATAAAGGAATAACGTTTATATTTTTGGAGCTAATTCCCAGTGTGCAGACCACTTCATCACACTGTCTAACGCTTTTGTCTGGCACCTGGATTATTGTTTTGTGGATGTGCGCACCCCAACCTCCAAACAAAATTCCATTCATTTAGTGAAATAGTTTATCTATGGTACAGTATTCTATCATTTGCGGCATTTGCATTGCTCCGTTCCTACCTAATGTTGCCTCTGCCTCTCCGTTGTGTTCCAGGTATGATCTGAAAGACACCACTAAGATCACGCTGGTGGACCTGCAGCTGATCTCTGCGATGGGCCCTCCCGGAGGGGGACGCAATGCGGTGACATCGCGCTTCACGCGCCACTTCAACATCTGCAGCATTAACGTGTTCAGCGACGACACCATGCTGCACATCTTCTCCAAGATCGTGGCCTTCTACCTGCGTAACAACGAGTTCCCGTCTGAGTGCTTCACTGTGGGCAACCTGATTGTCAACGCAACACTAGAGGTACTGGAGCCCATTTTTCTTTTTCTTTTTTTTTTGTGGTACATGGTTATCTTCCACACACCGCGCTCTTCCGTCTTATTGGTGCGTCTCTGAAGTAATCAAGTAATTAGGAAATGGATCGCACTCAGTTTTTTCTTTCTTCGTTCTTGTTATTTTCTTTTCATTTAAAAATTGCAGGGACTCATATGACTGACGTTTCGGCTGCACAGAGCCTTCTTCAGTGTCAATAAGCTACACACAGAGAGGCATGGACACTATTAGATGTGTTTGTATAGAAGTGTCATCCACAGACACACAAGAACTACAAAGATTGAAGCTGAATGGCTGGCACGCGTGCACGCACGCACACACACACACACTCTCTCACACACACACATACGTACACCAGGGCTTGACATTCACTTTTTTCCTTTGCCGGCCACTGTGGCTAGTGGTTTTCCCAAGTCACTAGCCATTCAGCTATTCTACTAGCCACATTTTTTTCTTTAGCGTGATGCTGTTCATCTAACCTCAGAATATGAGTGAAGAAGAAGAGTGCACAATGAGTGCACATTTGTCAAATCAAACAAATAGAAAGAGTAATTGCCCCTGGTGTATCAAATGTTTTATTGCAGAAGTGCAGACTATTCTGATATATCATACCTTAGAATAAGCCACCTATCAACTGGCTAGTGACATTAAAATTGTTACCAGCCACAGCCAAGTTTTACTAGCATTTGGACGGTTGGCAGGTGCCAGTGTCAAGCCCTGCTGTACGGTACATACACACACACACACACATTGTACACGCACTTACAACTTTTGTATAGCGATAGATTTAGATTCAAAATAGTACATAGCTTATTAGCGTACAATAGTTTATTCTTCTCTCACAGTTTCCTTGGCAAAATCTGTTAGTGCTTTATTTGCTACTGTGTAACTTCCATGCACTGTTATTATTTGGAACGTAAAAAAGATGGGCTTTATTGGACAGGACAGTGAAGAAATGACAGGAAAGAAGTATTAGAAATCAATGGAGTAAGGCTGGAAAATGACCTAGGGGTGGATTTGAACCTGGATCCCGACGGGCAGTGAGCCCATCAAGTCAAGTCAAGTATACTTTAGCACAGAAGTTTGAAATTGCGTTTGACCAGTCTCCAATGTGGTCAAACGCAATTTCAAACTTCTGTGCTAACCCTATCCCATCTTTGGACACTTGGATGAGTGCGTAAACTCTAGTAGCCCCATCTGATTTCTGTTTTGTCCCCTCTACTCCTCCTCCACCAGGTCTACAAGCAGGCCATGGAGAACCTGCTGCCCACGCCGGCCAAGTCCCACTACACCTTCAACCTGCGGGACTTCTCGCGCGTCATCCAGGGCTGCCTGCTGCTGAAGAAGGAGTCGCTGGAGGGCAAGCGCACCATGATTCGCCTCTTCGTGCACGAGGTCTTCCGCGTCTTCTACGATCGGCTGGTGGACGACAAGGACCGCGCCTGGCTCTTCAAGCTCACCAAGGAGATCATCAGCGATCAGTTCCGCGAGAACTTTGACCAGCTGTTCGAACATGTCAAGAAAGGGACAACTAGTTCGACCGTACGTACGAAAGACCGCCAATGGGAAAAATCATAATGTGTGTGTGTGTGTGTGTGTGTGTGTGTGTGTGTGTGTGTGTGTGTGTGTGTGTGTGTGTGTGTGTGTGTGCGTGTCACTAGCAGTCAGTAGCTAGTCCTAGAAATGTCCTGGACTGCCAAGGGACAAATCACATTGTCGTTTTATTAATCTGCCCCACATCGGTATATTTCGCCCATTTTTCTTGCAGTTTTTTAGACATGACTAATGACTGACAGCCCTCTGGTGTTTTGACTGTTCTGGGCAAATACTGTATGTTAGTATTGGACAATATTGCAAATACATTTCTTCACAAGTGGAAAGTTCAGGGGTTTAGGCGAGTTCCCTTATTCAGGCTCTTGCCAGCAGCTCGGAAAATCTTTTTTCTTCCTCATTATATGTCGTCTTCCCTTTTTGAGTAATTTCCTTGGAATGAAATGTCGTAGTTATTTTTTACAACCAAATTCCTAAATTGAATTTAGCGCAGCCAATTTACAGGTCCAGCTGTCCGTACAAGGTTGCACAAGGAAACGAATATCTCATTCTGTGTTATTAGAATCTTAATAGGCATCACATATTCTATTGCGTAACCATCGTTTTGTGCTCTTTGTTATGTGCCATGTAGGTGTGTGAGGAGGACCTGAGGAGCCTGCTGTTTGGAGACTACATGAACCCCGAGGTGGAGGAGTCGGAGCGGCTGTACGCGGAGGTTCCATCCATGGAGGCCTTCAGCCAGGTGGTGGAGCAGTGCCTGGACGAGTACAACCAGACGCACAAGAACCGAATGAACCTCGTCATCTTCCGGTAATACACCAGAAACACATTTACCATACTGTTAAATCTGTCGTAAGATAAGGAAGCAATCAAGCAAGGAACACATGAATCTTGTCATCTTCAAGTAAATACTCTGGAAATACATGAAACAAACTCTTTAATCTGTTGCGCAGCATAAGGAAAGAATAAGCAAGAAGCAAGCATCTTCCAGTAAATACACTACTGTAGAAGCATATCAATCCGGTCATACTGTAGTTGATACGGTAGAAACATATGAATCTTTTTGACAAGTACAGTCAGAAGCACAAGAACCACATGAATTTTGTCACCTTGCGGCAAATACACAAGGGGTCTTATTGGGGTAAATACACAAGAAAAGAATGAACCTGGTGATCTTCCTGTAAGTACCCTTGAAATTGATCAACCTGGTTATCCTGTGCTAAATAGAGTACACAAGGCACATATTAACTTGGTTATCTTCCATTAAATACACCAGAGACACACCAAGATCCATCAACATCCATCTTGTGGTTAATGCATTAGTTATCTTCTAGTTGCCACAGTATTCTCCTGTTCAATGAGCTTTATTTATGGATTTGAGTTTGAAATCCTAAAACTCAAACTCAGAAACAGGAATTCAAATATTTCAAGTGTGCTTGGCTCAGTTATAACACAGTGAACAAAAGGTTTAGAATACGCATAATTGTTGGTGACCAAATGAAATCAATTGTCCTGACAGACCAGATTGACTCTACCAGAGACGGTCTTATATGAGACGGATCACTCATGAAACCTTCCATAGGAATGAACGAGAGCATTTGGCTACGCGAACATGGCGTTTGCCGGCGTCACTCCCACCTGTCCAGTAACCAGAGCCAATTGCTTGCTGAGCTGCGCTGTCACTTATCCAATCATCTCGACGCAAGTGCAAACGTAAACCTTTACGACTGCTCGTACCTAATCGGTTTGTTTGCTGGCGGCCATGTGGTTTGTTTGCCGTCGGTGGAAACTTGAAGTCATTGTGAATTGGGCAGAGAGCGCAAATCGACCATTAATCACCTTTCTGCGCCCATCCAAAATGCAGGTGCAGGACAAAGGGACAGATAATCACGGAAACAAAAACGGCCGTGTGCATAGGCCCTACATGTGCACACCCGTTGTGGTTTTTCTTATGGTTGAAAACAAATAAGTAAGAAAAAGCAAAACGGGAGCAAGTCTGCAAGACATTCAACTTTGATCCGTTTTGCTTTTTCTCTTATAGGCCTATTTTTCACCGTTGGTCATAGCTATTAGGCCTATCAGTTTATAGGCAACAACATGATATCACAATTCAAAACACCAATTTTGAGGTAGGCTAATTCATTAATTTACTCAAAAGCCTATTTTTTTTTTTTTTTATGAGCAGGGACGACCATTGTGCTTACTGCTTAGGCTATCAGAAAATAAATCCAGTGTTCTTTTCTGTACAATGACCGAAGAATGGATGCCCGTTTGACAGCCGGCCGGAAGAGGTGAAGTCGACGCAACTTGCTCCCACCGGCCGCAAAACGGAACGTTGTCGTGGAATGTTGCGCATGCGCAGTTCAAAAATAGCATAAAGGAAAACGCTGTTTTAAGTGTTTCTTTCATGTATGCGGTCATTCTAAGACTGCCATTAGAACCAGTTTTTCATTGTGATTCCAACCATATGAGTTGTGTATCGCTGTGTTGTCCCATTGTCACACACATTATTTCCCCCATTCATTCTTATATACCCCATGACTGACTAATCTCAAATAGTCAGTTTGAGGTGTAGCCAAGATGGCTGCCGAGTGATGGGACTTATGGGAACAGACTTTGCTCTTACTGCCCGTGTGTGATGTGAATATTAGCTACATACAGAATTGAAGCAAATCAGACAAATGCAGCCAGTGTCCTCTTGTGTGTCTCGCACAGCTATGTCCTGGAGCACCTGTCTCGGATCAGCAGGGTGCTGAAGCAGCCCGGGGGCAACGCTCTCCTGGTGGGGGTGGGGGGCAGCGGGCGCCAGTCCATCACCCGCCTAGCCACCTTCATGTCCGGCATGACGCTCTTCCAGCCCGAGATCTCCAAAAGCTACGGCATGAACGAGTGGAAGGACGACCTGAAGGTACCGCAGTATAGTGGGCCTCCCAAAAACTGACAACTGGCTGACAAGTCATGACACACTAAGCTGGTACATAATGCACAGAATATGCAGCATATTGCTGGTGTTCAGTGGCTGACCAACTTAATACAATGTATTGAGGAGGCAAGTACAGTCTATTAGCAGTCTGGAAATCTAAGAGTGATTCTACGATTCCCCTACGCTTTTGGGAAAAGCAAAATGTCAATTATCAGTATTTTTTTTCAACTAAATGACCTAGATGTTTACATAGTGTATATATTTAAGTTTCCAAACAAACAAATTGCCAAGCTTAATCTTAAATCATTTGATAAATACTCTAATGAAAGCGAACATTTGCTTAATTATTTTGTCAACAGTGTTATGGACAAATACTATGTCATTTCAAACATATATAAAAATACTACAGAGTTGAAACAATATATGTTTGAAAGTGCTTATGTCCCTTAGCAGTAATGTTGTCATTAATCTGTGCAACTGATATAGAAAATGTGATTGTTGAGCTTCATAAGTAGGATTTTATGAGTCACTGTGATACAGACTGACACATTTTTCATCATAAATCCCAGTAACGTCTGATTTGAATATAGTCACCCTCCTTACACAAGACTTCCTTCTCCAGAGATAATCCCTAGTGTATGTTCATAGGATTTTTTCCAACACATAAGGGATCAATAGCGCAAAAACACTTTCAAAACAGTCAACGGTGTTACTCAACTGTGTTACGGTCAACAGTGCAGGGGAACAAGTCAGCACTTTTTTAGGAGAAAAAAACAGAGCAGACAAACCCATCTCCCTAGAACACAAATTATTTTGTTTGTTTGTCTGTCAATATGGATATAAATTGGCAAAAACATACTCCTCCTCAACTGTCATCAGTGTTGCCAGATTGGTCTGGTTCCCGCCCAATTGGGCTGCTTAGGATGGCCGTGTGCGGCTAAAAATGGCATCTATCAGAAAAAACCTTCCCACTGCCATATAAATCAATAGAATTGGGCGGGTTTTTAGGGTGGATTTTGATCATTTTTTGGGCTGGAAATGATCAGCCTCATCTGGCAACCCTGACTGTCATACTTAATTGTAACACCATTGACGGTAACACCGTTGACATTTCAGCCATTTTTATGGTGTTGTGCTAACTGAGGACCTCAGAAGTTCCACCACAACACCTTAATCAATTCATGTATCTGTATGCTTTATCTGTGTTTTTCCTACATTTGATTTCTAATTCAGATTCTTATGAATATGTTGATTACACAGTTGACAGGCAATTTTCCCGCTATGAGAACATGAAAAAGAATGGATTAAATTATGGAAGGATGGAGCTCAAAATTTACCAAAAAGTCTTCCCGTATCCTGCCAAAGAGGTTATGACATCACGTGGTGTTATTCGTATGGCCTAAGACCAAACCATTACTGATTTATGGAGGAGGTTTCAGACCGTGACACGGTTAACACAGTTTTGGTGGACACACACAAAATGGCAAATTTCATGTATAATGGAAAGGACAGTGGTCTTTCTGACAGTTTTGTCATATTGTGATGATTACTGTGAATCAACATTTGCAATCGTCTTGGGCAAAACAAGTTTCTTTACATGCTAATATGAAGACTGAATCTGACATTTGGAAAACAGGACGGCATGAAAACGTCGTATTAAATATTCATTCTTGCTGAGGGAAATAATGCTATGTCTACACTTTCTGTATTATATGAAAGATAAATGTTTTCTAATGTCCAAAACATCATTGGATGCAGTTAATAGTTAGTGGAATTGCCAAATAAAATCCACGGACTTAAAAGTGTAGGCGAATTAGAGAATCACTCCTAAGCAGCATTATTATTGTACGTATGATGCATGCTGTATTATTATCATAACTGCTACAAGCATGAGCTTTTTTGCCAGACCACCCTTTCCTGTGTGATGCTATAATTTGATTGTTATTTCATTGCTCTACAGTTTGCCAACTTGACTTCATAAGCACAACATTTTGAGTTGTATGGGGTGTTCCACATTTTGAGTTGTTTGGGTTGTTCCATGATGTGTGCACATGTGCGTGCTTATGTGTGTATGTGTGTCCGTGCGTGTGGTGTGTGTTTAACAGCACCTGTTGAAGAGTGCGGGGGTGAAGGGCCAGAAGACGGTGTTCCTCCTGACGGATGCCCAGATTAAAGAGGAGAGCTTCCTGGAGGATGTGGACAGCCTGTTGAACACCGGAGAGGTGGCAAACCTGTTTGCTGTCGACGAGAAACAGGAGATCATGGAGGTAAATAATGAATAAAAAATTATAATTATAATAAAAAAATAATAATAAATGAATGATTATAATCAACAGTAACATTATAAGATTATAAAGCAATATAAAATGCAACAAACGTATAAATGCTATAAAGTCATAAACTATCCTTAAAATATCCATAAAATATCCTTATATGGAGTTTTAATCACATTCCTGTGCATTAAAAAGATCTACTCACTGTATAGTTTTACTCTGTTAACAAATAGATTTCTACTGAAATATTTGTGGAAATGCAGTGTGCATTCTCTTTAATATTTAAGGAAACCTGCATACGTACCGTAATCTGTCTCTTTTATTTAGGCTGTGAGACCCATTGCTCAAGCCGGCAACAAAAACTTGGAGTTCAGCCCGCTGGCTCTGTTTGCGTTCTTCGTGACGCGTTGCCGTGAGAACCTGCACATTGTGGTGGCCTTCAGCCCCATTGGAGACGCCTTCAGGAACCGCCTGCGCCAGTTCCCCTCCCTCATCAACTGCTGCACCATCGACTGGTTCCAGGTGAGCATCATATGCATGAACGGCGTGACGTGTGCCATGTGCGTTATGCTCTTTTTTGGGGGGAAACATTTGGGGGAAAGCAAATGCAAGTCAATTGGTGATGTTGGGAAAGAATAAACGAAAGACAAGGACCTGTAGACTAGCATTGTTCACACTCAACATGCCGAAAACGTGTTGTGTTGCCGGCCGTTCAAATAATATAGCCAAACAGCAGTGGCTGAAGCATGGACTGTGTTCATTTAGGCTAGCAGCATGTACAGGTAAGTTAATGAGACATTCGGTTTGTTTTCCCCAAAAAGGGGTGTAACGCACATTCACGAGCAAAGTACCCGGATGGCCGTTCATGCGTATACTTGGATTGGGTCATAGTCCATAATCCATAATGTTGTGGTCTATGTATTGAGGGTTGAAAGTACTGCTCGTGTCTGTTGTGAAGACTTTAAGTTGATAAAGGTGAGGATATTGCACATGTACATAGATAATAATATGATAACTTACAGGTACAGTATGATCAATTATGCTGTACATTGTTATACAATAACATACCATGGCATATATTTTATCATGCACCTTATCTCCGATCTTTGTGTTAAATTCCCTTCAGTTGTATCCACTAACATAACAAAATACATCCAAATGCTAAACATGAAAATGCTCAGTCAAATAGAACTAAACTCAAAATAAGCAAACAATACCGGCAAATTGCAAACATATTACTGTATGCCTATAGTTCATAGTGAGAGAAAATAAGCATCCTCCTTGTCCTGCATTACCAGCCATGGCCAGAGGAGGCGCTGGAGAGAGTGGCTTACAAGTTCCTGGAGACCCTGGAGATGTCAGAGGAGGAGCGAGAGAAAGTCATTCCTATCTGCAAAACCTTCCACACCTCTGCCATCAACCTCTCTCATAGGTACAGTAGTGTGGATGAAATATACCATCCAAAAATATTTAGCCACAATGACTCTTTTTGACCGTACTTAAAGACAAGTTGTGATAAGTTTGGTACATAATGGTGCATCAAGTATTTCCCATTTTTATATTTCATATTATTATGTACCTTTGCGATAGAGGAAATGCATTGTATTTTTCTTTCCATGTCTGATTCTGGGTTTATGACCTACTATACTACCTGTGCAAAAGTGTTTGCTAAATGTTATAGCGTGTGTCTTATGTCTTATGTAATATAATGTCTTATATTAATTAATATTATCTACATTCAGTCTACATTCATGTCTGTATTTGTTTAGCAATAGTGAAGAGAATGGAACAGGGCTGGAGAAGTGAACAAGACAGGGAAATGACCCAGGCCGTACTTGAACCGTACGTAGCGTAGCGTGCTGCACCACAGCACCCCCCAAGATCTGCAAATGTTAACTCCTGTTTGTGTGATGGTCCAGGTTCTTGTCGGAGCTGGGCCGCCACAACTACGTGACCCCCACCTCCTACCTGGAGCTGATTGCAGCCTTCAGACTCCTCCTCTCCCAGAACAGAGACATGGTCATGAGGGCCAAGAAGAGATACACCAACGGCCTGAATAAGCTGGCCTTTGCAGAGTCGCAGGTTAACCCAATCAAGCATACACGCAGAGTCTCAGGTTACACACAGTAGCATCTATTACAAGCTTGTTGTTACCAACATAGTAATACAAAAATGTGTGAATCTTTTTATGTACAGGTAAGACTAAATTAATGTCAAGTGTATGTTAGGTATCATTTGTATTTGTTTAGGGTTGGCTGGGGAGGGGTCTTTGTTCTAGACGTTTTTGCAATATTGTCATCATGAAGTTGAGCTTTTCCCAGCAAACAATGAGTCTAACGATGGGCGGTAATCCCATATTCAGCAAAAGGCTAAAACAGGACACAGGACGTTGCTGTGGATGTAATAGCACTGATGTATTTGAGGTGATGGATATACTAACATGAAGCTCTGCTTTGTCAGGTGGGAACAATGAAAAAGGAGCTGGTGGACTTGCAGCCCAAACTGGAGCTCGCTAAAGTCGAAAATGCCAAAATGATGGAGGTGAGTTTCCAACCCTACTTTGTTATTCAATTGAAAGTGCTTGAATATTTCCCAAGCATTTTTTGTCCAGTAACTAAGATTTATTGCACATTTTGCAATGTTTTGTTTTCACGAATGTGAAGTTTCAGAGATGGATGTTGCCATGTGATGTACTGCTTGTGGCTTAAAGAAATGCTACATACTATTGACACATTCCAGTCCCAAATCATCCTAGTAGGAGATCGCACTTATCCTACCTGGATATTTCAGATGCCG